>NC_081149.1:24294020-24309020 GCF_958295425.1 Solea solea
AATCAGACAGACAGATAATCAGACAGACGGGACTACACTCATACACAGTGATCTGACAGTGTAGTCACCTCGAGTGCAGGCAGCATATCCAGGCTGCCGTGCTGCACCACAGTCAGTCTGTTGTTATGCAGGTAGAGTTGTCTGAGTCTGGAGAGACCTCTGAACACACCGGAGCCAAGAGACACCAGCTGGTTATAACTGAGGTCCAGCTTCTCCATGTTGTCCAGATACTTAAAGCTGACAAACACAGACACCACAAAGCTTATTTTCTCCTGTTCACTCTGTTTTACTTTGTCTTTACCAACTCATTAGGAACACAGTAAACTCTTGATTTCAAAAGACTTCTGGAAGTCCATCAATTGTTGACTGACAAAAGGTGAAAGGTCGGCAACACCGTGGATAATACAGACTCAGGACTCGATTTGGACTCCAACACTGAGGACTCGACTACAGCGCTGGCAGCGGCAGTGATGCTACATGAAGAAACCAGAAACTTTAATCATGCTCAATGCAAAAAGTGAATTTCAATTATTCACTGCTTTTACAATATTTGATATTTATAATATCAAATATTCACTGCTTTTTTTTAAAAGTGCTATCATTTTAAAATGATCTTGGCAAGCAGGTTTAGCACTGAATAAATCTAATTTTAAGGACCTGTACCCAGGTATTTAACACACCTGTACGCAGGTATATGACACACCTGTACGCAGGTATGTGACACACCTGTACGCAGATATATAACACAACTGTATGCAGGTATATAACACACCTGTATGGAGGTATATAACACACCTGTATGGAGGTATATAACACACCTGTACGCAGGTATATAACACACCTGTATGCGGGTATACGACACACCTGTACGCAGGTATATAACACACCTGTATGCAGGTATACGACACACCTGTACGCAGGTATATAACACACCTGTACGCAAGTATTTAACACACCTGTATGCAGGTATATAACACACCTGTACGCAGGTATATAACACACCTGTATGCGGGTATACGACACACCTGTACGCAGGTATATAACACACCTGTACGCAGGTATATAACACACCTGTATGCGGGTATACGACACACCTGTACGCAGGTATATAACACACCTGTACGCAAGTATTTAACACACCTGTACGCAGGTATATGACACACCTGTACGCAGGTATGTGACACACCTGTACGCAGATATATAACACAACTGTATGCAGGTATATAACACACCTGTATGGAGGTATATAACACACCTGTATGGAGGTATATAACACACCTGTACGCAGGTATATAACACACCTGTATGCGGGTATACGACACACCTGTACGCAGGTATATAACACACCTGTATGCAGGTATACGACACACCTGTACGCAGGTATATAACACACCTGTACGCAAGTATTTAACACACCTGTATGCAGGTATATAACACACCTGTACGCAGGTATATAACACACCTGTATGCGGGTATACGACACACCTGTACGCAGGTATATAACACACCTGTACGCAGGTATATAACACACCTGTATGCGGGTATACGACACACCTGTACGCAGGTATATAACACACCTGTACGCAAGTATTTAACACACCTGTATGCAGGTATATAACATAAGCTGTTGTGCTCCAGTCTGAGCTCTCTGAGCGCCAGCAGACTGGTGGAGAAGTCTGCAGGGAGAGAGGTCAACTGGTTCCAGCTGAGATCCAGCTTTTCCAGGAAGGACAAAGAGAAAAATGCCTGTGAAGAGAGAAAAAAAACATGATGATTTCAATCTTGAATCCTTTGATTTTCCCTCCCTCCACCATCCTTTCTCAGTCTGTTCTCAGGAATGTCTTTGTTGACTTTTTTACCTGTGGTTGTATGAGTTGTATGTGGCTGTTGGTCAGCACCAGCACCCGCAGTGACCACAGTCCAGTGAAGGCTCTGGTACCAACCTCGCTCAGGTTGTTTTTGCCCAGCTCCAGCAGCCATGTGCCGTGTGGGAGGCCGCTGGGAACGCGCTCAAAGCCGCGGGCGCCACAGTCCACCAGCTCGGCGTGCTCATAGCACGCACACAGGTGTGGACACGGGCGTGAGCTCTGGACCAGAGGAGGTGAATATGAGGAGCAGAGAAGGAAGAGGAGGCCTGTGAGGAGACGCATGTTTCTCCAGGGAAAACTCAGTCAGCGCTGTTCAGCTCTGCTGTCGACTTCACTCAGCATCACAGTCGTGGACAAAACTAGAAGAAATATACATATGGATTGATTAAAGGTCCATTGTGCAATATTTAGGGTTTATTTGCAGAAATTGAAAATACTACACGTACATTTGTTTGTATATAAAATGGATAATATGCAAAATCGTCCACTTTAAAGCTGCAGTGTGTAACTTTTGGTGATTTGTGTTGTTGTTGTTGTTGTTGTTATTCTGTCTCTGTTTGGTCGTCATGGACAGAAATGATGTGACATTATCTGTATGCTGCTGTATGCTCCGTCGTCTGAAAACAAAGCTCTGTCGAGCAATACTATCAGACGTGACTGAGGGAGTCTTTGTGTGTATACAGCAGCAGAGCAAGGGCGAGAAGCAGAATTCACTTCAGAGACTTTTCACTTAGAGATCAAACCGGTTTACAATTGTCTCGCTTCACCTTCTGTTTCTGGTCAAGAGTTTTGGAACATTGTTAAAAAACACTATAAGAATATAATATAGTTTAGTGATACTTGAAACTTTTTGTGTATCACTTAGAAAAGCCCAATACCTAAAGAGACAGTATATTTTTCTGCAATCAAATAAAAGCTTCTTTATTTTTTCATTTTAATCACAGCTATAAGAGCGGAGCAGATGCAGGGATTCATTAAACAAACTGCTGTTTCCAACATTCATCAAAACAAACAAAATGAAGTGCTTGTTTTTCCTCATACGTAGCACTTTGTCATTGTTCATTAGTCAAAACTAATAATAATAGACTTTAACCCTTTTTTTAACTAAAACCTGGCAACAACACAAATTGAGACTGAAATCAATCTGATCCTCTCTGGAAAACACTTAACTCACCTCTCCTGCTCCTCCTGCTGCTGCTGCTCCTGCTGCTGCTGCTCAGGACTCCAGATATCTCCATTCTAAATCAACAACTCCACCAAATGACAGCTCCACAAACACAGACAGAGAGATGATGGACAGACAGACAGAGAGAGAGAGACAGTGATGCTGATGGACACTCTGCAGTGCAGTCAGCTGTGGTCATTAATCCTCTTATCCTCTGCAATCAGCAAATGCTTCTTCTCATCCACTGATCTCTGCCAATCGCTCTGATGTTTTTATCATGTTTTCTTCCCGCTCCATCCCTTAATTCCGTCAGGCAGCCTTGGAGTCCGTCCATCTCCACCCGTCTGTGTCACAGCCTGAAATATGACGGAAAGTCTGTTAACAGCTTGTTGTTGTTGTTGACTGAGAGGCAGGGAATGGGCAGACAGACCATCTGATTTCCACGTACACAGCCAAGCTTTCCCATTCAACCGTCATGTCACCGCTCACTTTGTCAACAGCCATTTTGAAGCCAGCGCCATGTTTGTTTAAGTTGTGACCAGTGATGACGTCACCCATAAGAGTCTGACCTCCATTTTTATTTTATTTTTTTCAAATCACAATTTAGCAAGTGTCATGATGAGGATTTGCAGTTGGAAATTTACAGGCAGCTTTTATAGCATGGCAAACTTTATGTGTCAAACTCAAGGCCGTAGGTGGACGGTTGTTTGTCTCTGTGTCCCTGTGATGGACAGACGACCTGTCCACGGTGCATATTTATTTATGTCAACATGTTAAGAACTCAAAGTCTCACAACTGCAAGTCTTGTAACATAGAAATAACTTATGGACAAAATATAATAAATATAATTAGCTAATGATTTAGTGCCGCCAAACCACTTTGTGTAGTTAAAATTGTGTCGTTCAACTTTAAAATCTGAGCTTTAAGGCCCTAGTCTCTGACTTTAATCTCAGAATTCTGACTTTATTCTCAGAATTCTGACTTTCAATAGAATAAAGAATATTTTTTTTCCTCTGTGGCCCTAATCCTCTTCCAGAACTGTCAAAATTTGGTCCAGAGGGCAAAGGGCAGGTGCTATAGCACCACCTAGTGTCTACCTGTGCACACCACTGTTCATGCAGAGAATAAAGTGGTAGAAGAGAATGAGTGAGTGAGGAAATGAAATAATAAACTGGCTAAACAGGCACTGGCCAAGGAAATTACAGATCTAAATGTTTTATAAGTAATAAGTGTCTTTCAATGAAGTAAGAAAGAGGAGATGAGGTTGTCCGAACTCAGGCATGTCCAAAGTCCTCAGTTTTATAATGTATTATTTATGGCCAGGGACGGACTGGGACAGAAAATCAGTTTCACTCTGAAACCAAAGTCCAGGGTGACAGACAGATTCATGTATTCACCAACTACACTTTATTGATACCATGAAAAAATGAAAAATGAAAATGTATAAGATATAAAAGATATAAGACACTCTATATTACACATTCTTATAGCCTCTGTATATACTGTATAGACAATTAAATGAATGTGTTCATGTTTCCCCTTAAAATTACATTTTCAATATTGACAACAATCATTAACTTGCCAGTTTTTGCAGTTCTGATATAAGAACATTAAGTGGCAGTAACGCTCCAGCCTGTAGAGGGCAGCATTGCACCTTCCAGTAAAGAAACTATCATTAGAAGAAGAGTGTGTCGCTGTACACTGACATATGGACAAACTGTGCGTGTCTTGTTAAAAGTATCCGAGCAACAGAAGGAAAATGACGAATAAACGGCGTCTTTGTCACCGTCGTCAGAGTAACTGTCCGTGAGCGCGTGCTTCTGACGGAGCCGGAAGAAACGCAGCGGACTTCCGCTAACTTACAGCTAACAGCTAGCACAGCTAACAGGTACAGATACAAACCTTTTGAGTTTGAATAACCTTCTATTTAATGATTATTTATTTATCTGTATTTAACTGAACTTATATATATATGTTTATCACTGACTTGTATTGTCCTTTAACCTTAAAATGGACTTTAAACCGTGCTGCTAAACTCACTGACACCTGCTCTCCTCTCAGTCACAGTGGAGTCTGATTGTGTAATAATTGTTCTGTTCATATATTATAGCAATTTAACTCATGTCCAACGTATAAGCACAAACGCACATTGAATTAAAGCATATAATCACTTTGATTTTATCAGATGGATGAAACGTTTCACTGTGTTTGTCTTCTGTCCATAAATAAAACCATAATTAAGTGATTTAGTACGTTTTCTTACATTTATTTACTGTGAAATTGCACAGGCATACATGAATAAGAAAGTGTGTTTGCAGACACTGTTTCAAATATGTCAAAAACACTTGATCATTTAGTAATACAGCATGTAAAGCAGCCGTGTGATTTATTTTTTATTTTTCTTAATTGCAGTCGTAATTTTTAATCACGTGCTTAAAATACTATTCTTTTGTGAAAGGTTTGTTTAAAGTGTGGTCAGAAACACATGACAAGGATAAAATGGTTTGAATGTTAGATCTTTGATTTGAACTTGATCCTCCTGTGCAGCCGTGATGGCGCAGGCCGGAGCTCACCTGACCTCCACTGCTGTGAACGAGCAGCCGTCGGTGTTTGAGGTGCTGGCACAGGAGTCTCTGATGGAGGCGCTCAAACCTGCACTGAAACACGCCGTCAAGGTTTGTGTTCACTCCACCTACAAACACTCAGTCATTACTGTTTGACGGCCTAATCTTATCAAACCCAATGTGTTTTATACCTTTAGGTTCTGGCAGAGTCCAACCCGTCGTGTTTTGGTTTGCTGTGGCGCCGCTTTGATGAACTGTACCTGCTGCTGGACCTCGTCCTCCAGAACCACTTCCTGTCTCACTGTAGCGCCTCCTTCTCCGAGAACTTCTACGGCCTGAAAAGAGTTTCCGGAGGACGGGGGGTTCCTCTCCGCCTGGGGCTGCACAGGAAGTCACACTGGCGATCCCTCCTGCTTCTGTGCGTGGTGCCGTACCTGCGGGCAAAGCTGGAAGCGACGCTGGCAAAGCAGAGGGACGAGGAGGACTTCTCCATCCAGTTAGCACGCAGCAGGTGTCAGAGGCTGTACAGAGCAGCTGTGGCAGCGTTCCCTTATGTCAGCACAGCCTGGCAGGCCTGGATCTTCTGCCAGCAGCTGCTCTATGTCTTTGGGGTCGCCAAGACCCATAGTCCTCTGCTGTGGCTCGCCAGGGTGAGACTGGCACGACTTAACGCCCAAGATATCAGAGACATGGAGCTGAAGAGCAGTCACACTGTCGACCTCATTGACAAGAGGTCAGTAACATCACATTCACAGTCTGTGTCTTTGTCCCTCTGTCCTTCTGTGTTGTTTCAGGTAGAAACACTTACAAAGCCCTGTCTTATGATGCTAAAGAAAATTCCCCCCTTTTAATTTAATCTGAAGCAAACAATTAGCAACTCTTACTATGAATTCAAGCTTTAAACCAGTGGTTCTGTAACTATTAATACCTAAGAACCACCTGAGAAAATACTGAGATCTTAAAGTAACTCCATTATCTTTTCTCAAGAGGCAGATTCCCAATAAGTTAATTTACGCTCTCTCTGTCATGTAGCGTGAACTCATGAATGCAATACGTCCTGATTACAAGTAGTTGAGTGTAACTGAGTGTAAAGTCGAGTGGTGTGATTTTAGTGGAGGTTTTTAACTGAGAAGGTTCAAAACTGAGCATCAGTCAACGCAGTAAAGTAAGGCCGTGTTTCTATCATCAACTTTATCCTTCATAAATCACGATTCAAAGAAACTCAACATGTTTGTCACAGCTGGTGAATCTAACGTAAAACACAGTCAGTGTTAAATCCACCTAACAACATGTGACTGTTGCTCTGTTTGCAGTCTGCCACAGAGAGCCTGGTGGATGATGTCACAAGCAGCGAGGGGCGTGGCCGTCTCTCTCTCGTCCTCCCTCTCCCTGGGCGTCTTCTTCCTGCAGTTTCTGGACTGGTGGTACTCCTCCGACAACCAGAGCACCATGAAGAGCCTCACCTCGCTGCCCGCTCCTCCGCCTCCCCTCCACCTGCAGGAGGAAGGTGGCGGCTGCAGAGACAAAGAGGCGGAGCCGGGCTCTGCCAACAGGAGCTGTTATCTGTGTCGGAGGCCGTGCACTAACGCGACGGTGCTGTCCACGTCGGGCTTCGTCTTCTGTTACCGCTGCGTCTACGTGTACATCAAAGCCAACCGCCACTGCCCGGTCACTGGGTATCCCACTGAACTGCAGCACCTCATCAAGATTTACTCACCGGAGAGTTAAGACCAGTGTGATGTCATCAGTGCACTCACTGTCAACATCATCATTGTGAAGAATCAGGAACTTTGTATATAAGACTCATTGAGCTAATTGACATGTAAAAATGAAAATTCTATTTTATAATAAATAATTTAAAAAAATCATGCTAAATCTCAGTTTAATGAATTCATCTTTTTTTTTTAAAAACTACATTTACACTGTTACAGTTGAGCTGAGATACTGACCAAGGTCAAATCTTTGGAAACTATCGTCATCCTCACGTGGAATACGCTCCAACAGAAATCCTTTGAACAGTGCCTGTGTTCTTAAACTGTTACTGCAAACATAACTCCTGCACTTTATTTGTCCATCTCGTTTCAATTTCACTGTTTGTTTTATAAGCGTTATCTCACTGTTTCTTATGCTGCCTTTCTTGGCCAGGTCACCCTTGTGAAGGAGATCTTGATCTCAACGGCTCTGGTTAAATAAAGGTTAAATACAGTAAAATCATCAAGTTACATTTCTAGTCAGGGTAAGATCAAAATATAGGATTGACTTATTGTAGTTTTGCAAAATGAATGAATTTGGGTTATTTCTCCTTCAGAAATGTTCAACTGAACTCGTCGAGACCTTGACAGGGTTCCCACGGGTCCTTGAAAGTGCTTGAATTTTGTGCAAGAAAGAAGTGAAGTTGATATTTTAGGTCAATGTCTCCCGTGTTTGTTACGACGCCACCTACTGTTTGATGCCCTGCTTTGACGTACGTAGACGCACAACAAACATCAATACGTCATAATTACTAGCGTTGTTGTGGACAGTGTCCACTGTCTGTCTCCGCTGTTGACGTGAGATTCCGTGCAGAACAACGAGCGAGTAAAGTTAAGCAAGAGAGCAAATGACGGCGTGATGCCTGGGAAATGAAAATTTCAACATCGCAGGGACAATCACGTGTCCAGATGCAGAGCGTGAGCTGCCCTCTCATCTTAGACTGTGTCCGCACATTCGGTCCTTGAATTTGATGGAATTGGTCCTGGAAAGACCTGGTTTGATGTCGATATATTATAAAATAAATTGGATCATTTAGGTTTAAATATTCCTTTTGAAATGTCAGCCGTTCTTGATGTTGTTTATGTGTAAAGACGCAAACAGCAGAGAGAGAGAGGAGAAAAATAAAAGAGTTTACATCCTTACTGGTCCATGAAGGCCACCGTAGTTACCCGACACACTCGGTGGTGAGACACACACGCAGTCTCACCACTAGATGTCACTAATTGTTACACAGTGGATCAGTAAAAGCGTCACCGCTTGTGTGAAACAGGACATCCGTTTGTTATCAGCAAATGACACAGTCAGTGAATTGCTTTATTGAGTTTCCAGACAAGTTTAACAACAGGCCCACTTAAAAAAAAGAGAAGAAAAATCAACAACAAATAAACAAAATAAGGATCAACGTCACAACATTACAGTGAGACTAATAAAAAAGGGGGGGGAGGGGCTTCATCAAAATGTCCACAAACCCTGAAATAAAACTGAGTGTAAAGAATCGCAGGAGTCACGTTCCCTTTTTAAGCTCTTGTAACACGACAGGAAATGAGAATGAGGAGGAAGAGGCTGAAAAGTAATAATCATCAGTAATAGTCACAGTAATAGATTGCTCGAATAGCGTGTATTGCACATGTGTACGCACAAATATGCACTTCTATATACATGTGAGTCAGAAACAACCAAACACGTATCGTCGCAACAGGAAAGAGTCTGGAGATAAAATGACAGCGGGGGACAGAGCGTAATCAGGAATGTGCTTTGTGTGATCGGTCACCACGACGACGACAACGACGACGGTTCAACGGTTCGAGTGACAGGGTCACACAGAGAGAGAGAGAGAGAGAGAGAGAGAAACAGAAGGAGGTAAAAACAGAGAGAAGCCAGTCACGCTGATACTGAACCTCCTCTGTCCCGCTCAGGAGTCCAAAATATAGCCACGCCCCCCCACCCCCACCCAACCAATCACAGCAGGACACTACTGTTACACCACAGTATCAAACAGAGCAAGAAATATACAGTATTATGTAGCAAAATAGTCTGTGTGTGTGTGTGTGTGTGTTTGTCGTTTAGGTTGTGAGGACAAAATCTGAATCTACACCAACGTAGTGAGGACATGTTGACATTGTGAGGACATTTTTGCAAAGGTCGCAACTTAAAGTGGCTTTTTGACGACAGGACTTGATTTTAAGGCTGAGGTTACGGACAGCGAGCGCGTTTGAATGCTTGATGGTGGGCAGGGCCTGATGCTTGGTCCTACAGGTGGTTGTTAAAAGTTAGCACCGCCACAACGCTGCACTCTTTGAGTTTTGATTGGCTAGCGCCTGTGTTGTGATAATTGTAGGACATGTTTTGATTGGCTGATGCCAGTTTTCAGACATTCAGTTCACCTCCACTGTTAAGGTGGACTTTACACGTCACTTTAACACTTGATGGTCGTTGGGCCTGACGCTGGAGGTAGCTATCAGAAGATACCGATAGAACATAGAACACCAGGCAAATGCTCGGGGGTCCTGAAGAAAACATGCAGCTCACCACTGCTACATCAAAACCCGGAGGATCAGTGAGAAAATGTCTCACCTCTCCAAACACGCTGACCAGCATGAGCCACGTCTGACCTGTGAGTGACAGTAACTACTGACGCCTACTGGAGTGCAATGAGAAGAAGTGTGGGCCACACTTCTTTGCCTGGGGGCCCCGCAGAGTCTAGGATCGCCTCTGCAGCAGAGCAGCAGCGTCCTGGTGTCCTAGCTAACATGGTAGCAAGAGTTGCTACTTTTGCTAAAGTGACGATGACGTCATGTTGGGTGGATTTTGTTTGACGAAAAGAAACCTGACAAAAACAGTGACAATGTCTCCACCGCGCATGTGTGAGGCAGCTGTTCGGGTTAGAATTAGGGTAAAGGTACGAGGCTAACGTTAAACCCATGAGTGTGTAGTCCACACCTTGGTGTGTGTGTGGCAGCAACAGTAAAGCTATCACATTTCAGTAGAAAAATGTGGAAATGATGATGTTGTCAAATGTCTTGTTTTGTCCGTAAACCAAAAACATTAGGTTTTAATGATTTCTTTGTTAGATGGAGCAAAGAAACCAGACAATATTCACATTTAAGAAGCGGAAAAATCTGAAAACTTTGTTTTAATCATTGAAGAAAAAAAAAATTATCAATCATCAAAATAAATGACGATTCATTTAGCAATCGATTAATAATCCTTGCAGCTCTGGTCCAAACACACTACACTGACCCACAGATGGATAAATCCATAAATCTGCTGATGGATCCACACCATCTCTTCATTCCACCTGACTGACAATAAACTTAAGTGAACGCTATAAAAGGAGCTGCACACATAATGTAAGCTGTGCTGTTGTTGTTGTTGTTGCTATGGCTACGCTGAAGATGGGACATTGTGGTCTCTCCGTCTCCCGCTCTGTTCCTGGCAACAGGGTCTTAGCAGTGTTTGTATTGCTGTGAACAGATGAGACTCAGAGGTAGCAGTGTCACTGTGGACATAAGACACGTCTCACATGGCATTCTCCTCCACTGATGCTGCACTTTTTAAAATCCTCACAAATAAACTGTGCATCCCACACTGTTGCAGGGTTTGCACTGCAGACGGTCTCTGGAGGACAAGTAGCTTCCAGACTTTTACACGTCGTCAGTGTTGCTGTCGAGAGTGTAGCGTTGTGTCGAGTGCGAGGCCGAGCGCGCACCGGGGAGAAGCGTCTGATGATTTGTCCGTTTTTTCTTTGCTTTCCTTTTTTTGGAGGGAAAGTGAGACAACACGTTTCTGACAAAAAGCTGAGCCAAGCAGAAACATATTAAATCCTCTTTAAAAACAAAAAGGAATCTGGAGACTTTCTCAATTCATAATGAGAAAAGAGTTACTGAGGACTAAGATAACGGATAAAAAAAAAAAACGATGTTAGTTTTTGGTCTCAAACAACTCTCAGAGAAAGTGTCTTCCTGTTTTTGGTTCACCGTCCACTGGTTAAGTATAGACTCTTCTCTGCAGGGCTGCCAGTGCCATCTTTGGGGGAGGTGAAATAAGATTTTTAAATAAGTGTAGCTACTAAAAAGTAACTAAGGCCGTGTTTCCACCGGCTCTACTCGCCTCGCCTCGGCACGGTTGTGTTTCCAGTGTGTCGTCAGACTGCCGTCACAGGAAGAGACGTCCGACACAAGAACCAAGCCGAACAATGCCGAACTGTAGATCAGTTCAAAAGACTTAACAATCCTGCAAATGTGCGTTAATCTCCAACAATTACCAGGGAAATGTCGAAAATCTCAATATTTAACAGAGTGATGACTCCGTTTGTAGTGGAGATGCAACTTAAACCGAGGCAAGGCGGGGCAGGGCGGGACCATAAGATGACTGACAACTTCCTAGTTTCTCAGTCGGTTCAGTTGTGACCAAACCAGAACTGTGGTACGTGAGCGGCTGCAGGGCTGAGGAAAATCACTAGCTGTGGAAGGACTTGCTTTAATCCCCACTGGACTAAGAAAAAAGAAAAAAAAGAGAACTGGACCAACCTATCTTGACCTTTTGTGCAGACGCTGCTGGGCTGCCTGTCTGGTTCTGTTCTGAGGAACTGGTTTGTTCACCTCCAACAACATCATCATCATCATCAACCAACACCACCAACAACATGACAACATGACAACACGGCATCTGTAACACAAACAAACAAACAAACAAACAAACAAACAAACAAACAAAGACAAGGCGGCGATCCGATGACGTCAGTGCTTACTTCCTGTCACAACAGCGGAAACCTCTCCCACATCAAACCTCCAACAAAGAATATATCCATAAATCCAATCTCATTGGATTAAAACACTTTACATAAATATATTTAAGTATGTTTGTGTTTGTGTGTATATGTGTGTGTGTTATTTTTGTATAAAAAAAGAAAAGAGAAAGTATTTTGTTATTTATACACATACGTATGTACAGATATAGAAAAGTGACCACACCGAGTCTGCTGTGACACAGGACAGGACAGTATTTACATCAAACAGGTAATATTACAATTTAAGGGGGTGGGGGGGAGGGGCGATCGTCGCGGTGTTTGAAAGCCACACCTCCTTTCACGGAGGAAGGGCTCAGGTCACATGACTCCCGAGCAACACGAGCGAGCGGGACTGATAGAGCGGTGGCGGTGGTTTGCTGCTGTGATGGAGTTCAACATGCGTAAAACACTGAATACTGCTAAAATCGAGCTGATCCTGAGACACGTTCACCAGATGCCGTAAAAAGGTCTGATTGAATATTACTGTCGGCGTGAGCACGAACATTCAAGCGAGATTTTACCGGACGTTTCTAGTGTGTGATGATGGCTTCAGAGGCTTTTCCTTCCTTCAAAACAACAACAGTCTGTTGGGAATAGCTGACATGAGACATATCGGATAAAATACAATTCTTAGCAGTTTGAATACATTTCTGAGTAATAGCTCATGTTTCTTTTTTCCCCTGTCTCTCTCAAGGTTGCTTAATAGTGAGATAAGAACAACTTAAGGCATCCAGATGAAGAAACAAAGACTCCAAAATGAAGCTGATTGTGTGTGTGTGTCAGTGTGTTTCTTCAGTCTTGATTGCTGGTTGGTTTGCTGAGGTGCTGCGGCGGTGGTGACGGTGGTGGTGACGGTGGTCTGTGGTTTCTGATTGAATGGTTTTGTGTTTTGTTTTTTTCTGTGGATTAAAAAAAGGCACCTAGTTCCTCCTCCTCCTGTGCTCGTGTCGTGGTCACTGTTTGTCCATCTCTCTCTCTCTCTCTCTCTCTCTGTCTCTCTCTCTCTCTCTCCGGCGCTCCAGCAGACACACAAGAGGACAAGTCGTCCGCCTGCAGTCCGACATGTTGTTGCAGCTTCTCCACAGTCGTCACAGTCCCTCAGTGGAAAGAGAGGAGGTGGGACTACATATAAAGACAGAAGAATGATTGAAGGGGGCGGAGGGGAGAGATTCAGTGGTGCTGTGTACAGGTAGTAAAAGTTCAGAGTTTACAAAGTGTGTGTCCTCGCTGACACTCCCCTCCTCTGGTTTCCATGGAGATGCTAACAAGTCGTCTGCTCCCCCCGGGGCTGATGAACCGCCACACAAAAGAGACATGTGCCAAGCTGTCGACAGCCCCGCCCTCTCTTGCCTCCGTAATGTTCTCCTCGGCCAATCGGGAGTTCTCCTCGATTGGCACAATTCCGCATGTGTGTACGTCGCACACAAGTTCCGTAGAGGAATAAGAAAAGGAAGAGGAAGAGGAGGTGCTAGAAGGAGGTGAATGTGGAGTTTTTTTGTGTGCTTCCTGTTTAGGCTCCTCCTACAAGACAGGCTCTTCTTCCATGGGCTCCTCTGCGGACCTGTGGGCCGTACGTTCAAATTAAAATTGCTTTGCCAAAACAATAATAATAATATTCAAGAGTCTATTTAATTGAGACTGTGTTAAAAAATCTTTAAAGTTGAATTAATTGGCAATAACATGCACAATCGGGCTATTTAATATGGCTGGAAGAACCTGTAGCATTTGGTGGCTAATGTTAGCCCATTATAAACACAACATCTAAGGATGCAGTTTAAGAAAAGGTTACCATTTCAGTCACAGTTTTGACACTTCAGAGATAAAGGTGCACTTTCTTGCATATAAAATACACAATGGTGTACCTCAAGGGTGAGTGTTAGGGCCCCTCATGTTTCTACACTGTATGTACGAGTATCTATAATTTGCACAAGCTCAGAATTAAAACAGGAAGCAACGACTGTTGTTTCCTGCTGATTTTCTCAACTGCCATAAATTGTACCCTCCTCCTAAAAGCTCAGATGTTGCATTCACCAATAATATCTTTAATTTAATCTCTTCCATCAAGTTTTGTCATCTTCAAAGACGAATCTTAAAAAAGTGTCTCGCCTATAATCTTATTTTAAAGAGACAAAACCTGTTCAGATTCGTGAAACATCTGCGCTGACCAGACGGGGGATAAGTGGGAAATAACGAGCATCCCTTCCATAAACCCTCATGTTAATCACTGTGTAACAAAAGCTAACGATGCACTTCACTAAAATGCATGTCATTTATACCTTAAGTGTTAGTGTTAGGGCCTTTAAATGTTTATGCACTACACCTGGAGCCTGTCTGTGTGTTTTAATAACCAGCAGATCCTGTTTAACAGCCTGGACTCTGATGTATACCTGCTGGTTTCTGAGCTGCCAGGTACAGACCCCGGCTGCTCTACGTCCACACTCAGGGAGGCCATGGCGCTGACCGTCTCTGCCTCGTCCTTCTCCGACTGGCCCTGAGCGCTGAGGGGGCCGTCCAGGAGCGAGTGGCCACTCGTCTGAGACAAAGACTGAAGACAAGGCCAGTGTTTGCCTGCAGGACAACAGAGACACAGAGACAGAGAGACACAGAGACAGAGAGAGACAGAGAGAGACAGGGATTGGGAATGAAGATGTGCTGCAGCTTTTCCTCTATGTATCAATGTGTGTGTGTGTGTGTGAGCTTCTTACTCTGGATCTCTATTACTTTCTCCAGAGAGGCACAGGCTTTTGGACATGGTTTCTCCTGAGGCCACTGATAAGTCGAGTCACACTGAGAGAGACAGAGAGTGTGAGAGTTCACTGACACGTACAGTATGACATAAACATGGAATTATCACAAACAAAC
>NC_081149.1:24314020-24337780 GCF_958295425.1 Solea solea
TGTCATCATTAGAATAATTATGTCAAAGTTACCATTTATATCATTTATTTGAGTTTATTATTCACTACAGCACGTTGGTCCACTGTGGTAGTTTTAAAGTGCTTTACGTATAAAGTTGGACTGGAAACAACTAAACAATTAATAGAGAAAATAATGAGCAGATTTATTGACCATGAAACTCATCATTAGCTGCAGGTGTGGGATTCTGGAATGATGTAAACTTTACATGAAGCTGTTGGTCTGTTAATGATGATGGATTATTGTGATCAGTCGCCGATCAATCAATCACAGACTCCAAAGACTCTCAGTGTTCGACTGGTTTAGCAGATTTACAGACAGCAACTGACAGATGATTTTGATCTTGTGATGTAACAGGTGATGACACCTACCCAGCAACTTCTTGTGGTCCAGCTTGTGTCGATTGAGCGGGCTGGTTCCATACAGCAGAGTGTGGAATTCTGAATGAACGGACTGGATCTCGTCCAGAGACGCTTTACGCCCACGAATCCTCTGCTCACACACACACACACACACAGAGGGAGAGAGAGAGGGAGAGGGAGGGAGGGAGAGAGAGCATTTTTTAAATATTATTTTATTGTTCTCTATACGTATACATATATGTATATGTATGTATATGTATATATACATATATAATTAAACAGTTAATACTGGAGAAACTCAGTGTGTCTGGGAGGTGAAGGTTAGCAGTGCATGCTGGGATACATAACACTTTGTATTTTGGGGTGTGAGAATGACTTTGGACAAAGTGACATGTACTCGCACTTAGGATTTTCTTTCATGTCGTCATAAACACTGAACTTGTCAGGACCAGTAGTCCTCATGGAGACCAAAACCTGGTCCCTTCACTGCTAAGATTTGAAGTGTGGTTAGGTTAAAGTTAGAGATCCCTCTTTCTTTAGGCCGTCCAAATAAATACAAGTCACTGCAGTGTGTGTGTCTGTGTGTGTGTGTGTGTGTGTGTGTGTGTGTGAGTACCTCGCAGCGGTTCAGCAGGCCCGTCTCCTGCAGTCTGGACCAGATGCTCTGCACTCTCCCAGCATGCTCTGGGTGAATGTGAGCGTTGCCGCACACACACTGATGCTTCAACATCAGACTGTCGTACACAAGCCCTGCAGTCAGTGACAGACACGTGTGATTATCATCAACAACAACAACAACAACAATGAAAACAGAGGAGGTGTGGTCAAATAAAGGCTGCATCTCGAAGCACGAAGGTTTGTCCGCCCGGATACTGCACGTTCTACACTAGATCATGATATTATTACAGGTTACAGGTTACAGTAGATCCTGCATGTCACACACTGTCAGCTGGGAATGACTCTAGCTCCTCATGCAACAGTGTTTCACATGTAAATGATAAAATGATACATATTTGAATTATTCCCATCTTTCATTTACTCCATCACAGCGATAAATTAGCTTCTATAGTCTAATCTAAAGTAATGTTATGTTTTTGCAGTGACAGGAAAAGTCCACAAGATGCCAGTAGCTACAAGAGAAACACGTTACGTGGCACATGTGCAGGACATTGAATTTTACCACAGAATTGTACACATTGTATATGGTAATATGGCAAATACCTATGAATATGAGTCTCATTAATGACACATGTGTGCTGTGCATGAGGCCTACTACATGCACAACATGATATTTCTGCTGCTTTTGTGACACAAGGCCTGGTTTGATGATGTTGGAAAGCATTTTAGCATTTTAGAATGACATTTAGTGACAAATACACACAATAAAAGTGTCTTCCTGTAAGACTGACACTGCACACTGAAGCAGAGACGGGTAAAGCTACCGATGCCATTACAAGGCGAACAAAAACAAAGGTCAATATGGATTTCTATGGATTTAAAGAGTGTTGTTAAGGGTTTGGCTAAAGCCAGTACACTGTCTAACACAATATGAGATGTTTTTTTTAGATATTTGAATGCAGAAATGTGTCTTTAAAGGTCAAGGGAGTAACCTTGAGTAAGGTTTATTGGCCAAAACTGAACATTCTCTCTATAAGTGTGATTGTATAAATGTATAATCAAGCACAAGTCTGTCTTTGAAGTGAATGCTTACATGACAAATGAACACAAACACCTGCACCCACATAAACCTCATGTATAAACAAGTGAAGACGAGGGAGTGGGAGAGTGTTTACAAGGCCACCGTAGTTCCCTGTCGTGACTGGTAAAGCCATGCTGTTTTTAAAAACCCTTGGAGAGGAAAGTTTCGCGGCTCTTCACACAGATCGATGCGCGCGAACCCTCGTTACTGCGCAGGAAACTCTGTCGTACACCACTGTGCTTTTTAATTCATGCTATTTCAGTCAGTTCAGCGAGTTCATCCCAACCATCAGCCAACACGGAGTCAGGCCTCTGTTGCTAGGCAACAACATCCAAGCTTACAGTAGGGGCACTGACAGCACTGATGTCAACGAAATCCAATCACAAACCAGATGTGTGGTTTGTGACACACACACACACACACACACAATACTAACCAGTGGTAAAAAGGTGTTTGATGGGATTGACAGTGGCTGCAGGGGAGGACTGTGCTCTTCCCAGAGGTCTGTGTGACATCGAGGACTGAAATACACCCAAGTGCTGCAAGGCCTGATGGGAAAGGAGAAGAGAAAAGAGGAGGAGGAGGAGGAGGAGGAAAGTTAGTATTCACAGCAGAATGATGAATCAGTGAGTGGTTCATTCACTGCAGTGGTGGCGTGGTGTGTGTGTGTGTGTGTGTGTGTCTCCTGTCTCTCTCCATCACACACACACACACACACACAAACTATCATTCATAAAAATACGAAACGTGTGAAAAGAATGAAGAAATACCGGTCGATTGATTGACTGTCACACTGTTTATCAAGACAGTTAAGTCGTTTAAGTCTTGATTTTCTTGACATTCAAACCTGTTCTTTTCACCTGTGTGTGTGTGTCTGTGTGTGTGTGTGTGTGTGTATGCAGCGTCTCTATATAGGGAGCATTGCTGTGCTCCCTCACTGCGATGATCGTGACTCACCATGTGTGGGTGGACATTAAGACACACACGCACACACACAAACACACACAGACACGCACAGCAGCGAGTCCACTGGCTGAGTCACCGGCCGGTGATGTCACTGCTACGTCCACAGCGATGTACGTGAGCAGCGTCAAGTCTCTCAGCATCACCTGGACACTGACGAGGGTCTGATGTGTGTGTGTGTGTGTGTGTACGTACACACACACACACACACACACACAGCACACACACAGCGCGCACACACACACACACAGCACACACACAGCGCACACACACAGGTTTGTGCAGCTGGTATTCTTAACTAAACTGAACCAGGTCCTCAGAAATGAGATTCTGCCTCATAAGGACCAGGTTTTGGTCTCCATGAGGACTGCTGGTCCAGACAAGGTCCCAAAGGTGTGTTTAAATTGTACATTTGAATCCATCTTGTGTTGCTGTGACTCCTGTAATTGTGTGCTTCTGTCAATCGATGTGATCACATTTAAGCCCTCCTCCTCCTCCTCCTCCTCCTCCTCAGGAGTGTCTAGTGGGAGGGACAAGTGTACAGGTTTAACCCTGAGATGCATAAGTGGGCTCAAACATGACCACATGGGTTGTTATTCTTCAAAATATTTGAAATTAAAAGTTTTCATATTTTCATATTCCTCATAAAACATGTTTGTGAAATTTAAAAAATGTTTTTATTTTTCTATCACTACCTCACTTTTCCATGAGCGGGTCAAAAACGACATGCACAACATGAGATTTCCAAAACAATGACATAAGGCCTGGTTCCATGATGTTGGAAAGGCAGTGTGGGATCATGGGAATCGATGTCTTGTTGGTTCCCCCTGTTTTTTTGTTTATTTTAGCATTTTCGAGGCAGAGCTTTGGCAACATAATTGCATGACATTTAGAGACAAATACACACAATAAACTCCAAAAACAACAGGAAACAGTGTCTTCCTGCACCACTGACACTGCACACTGAAGGCAGAGACGGCTAAAGCTACTGGCGGCATTAATTTAAAGGCTGCACTTTTGATAGAAGCGCACACTCTTCTGATGAAAATCATCATCTTCAACCAAAACCAAAGACGTTTCCTAAGTTTACAAGAACAAACCTGAAGAAACAATCACCAGATATCAACTATGAAAGGCAGGGCCGTTTCAAGAGACTGAAGGGAACTGGGGGGGCCCCTATTCAACAACTGGTGACTGATGAGGCTACAACTAAACGATTTTCCTATTCGATACATCTGAAGTAGGGCTGTAGAATAACACGTGTATAGATCAAGACAATAATTCATCAAAAATGATATTTTGACACACTTTAAAGAAATATTGTGCCGCTTGCGATTTGAAAATTGCAGTAGGCCGTTACTTGTTCAGCCCTAATCTGTAGATTATTTTTATCATAATCGTTTGGTCCATAAAATGACAGAAAATCTTGGTGTTTACGAAATCCAGATCTCAGTTGTGTTGTAACGTTGTTTCCTTTTTGTCAGAAACCGCACGTTTATGTTCCACCTGTAACATTTGCCCTGTAAATAAAACTTCTCTTCTTCTTTTGAGGAAAGTGTTTAAAAAATTTGTACCGTATAAACTTTGCACATGCACTTGGTGAGTCAGAGAAAAACGCTGATCATTGAGAGACGCTCACACACGTTTTCCTGATAAACGCCTCAGACTGAGACAGAATCATTGTTGCAAGTTTAGACGGCGTCTCCTTCCTACTTTACATTGATCTGATATTGATAACATTGATAACACCTTCGACACTGACAAACAACAACAACAACAACAACAGGAGCCACAGATCGTGATCCGTGGAACAGGATTTGTCTGATTTCATTTGGTGTGAAAAACACTTGAAGTGGTGTTAGCTTTTAACTGAAGTGACCAAACTGCTCCCTGCGATGAGTCAGATATGTGAGTAACATCTGCATCACAGCAAACACAGCGGGGGGAGGGGCCTGAGGAGACGTGCATGACTCATCACTTTGTGGGACGACGCTGCAGAACCTAAAACTGACCTGGAACCTCCGAGGATTTTTTAAGAATCACATTCAAATGCAGCAGCAGCACAATGAGGACAAGGCTGCAGCGGGGCAGTGGTTAAGATTTATTGATTAGTAATCAATAACTAATTATCCACCCACTATTTTGATCAAAGTTTTGTGATTGCAGCCTCTGTAATGTGAATAGTTTCTGGTTTCTTTGCTCTTCTAAGACACTAAACTAGAGCTGCAGCTAACGATTACTGTCACGATCGAGTCATCTGGTAATTATTTTTTATGTCTTGATTGAGACAAAAAGGTCTCAACATATATATATATATATATATATATATATATATATGTACATATACAGCCGCAGTGTAGTATTTCTCGACTGTAACAAACAAACCTTTTGACATTGTATCATTAACACATCTGAAGTAACCTTTGACAGACTCAAAGCATGATTTTTTCAGTGGCTGCTAGTGTGTCATCATCATATTCATGGAGTATTAAATATTCCCACACACCTGTGAGTAGGTCCCTCTCTCCTCTTCATCGACCTCCCCCAGGTGGATGACGTCTTCGTCCTCTTCCTCTTCGTCCAGCTCGCTCTCCGTGCTCTCCCCTTTCACCTGCATGCCCCCGTGCTCCTCCTCTCCCTTTAAGTACACGCCGAGTCGCTCGGAGGAGTGCGTGCTGTCGTCGGACCCGTCCTTCTGAAGCCTTAACGGTTCAAACGGTTAGGACAGATTAAGATTAAGATGAAGATTAAGTGCATGAACAGGAAAAGATGAAGATGAATATCAGGAATGCCACACCTGTGAGGCCCCACCCCTACGTCATCCTCCTGCATGTCATTGGTCTCTGTTAGCTCCTCCTCTGTCTCCTCTGGGTGGGTGGGTGGCGGCCTGGGAAGTTCAGCCCCCTTCGACAACATCTACACACACAGACGGAAATGCTAGCAGGAGAACTTGTGGTGCGTTTGCGTTTGTGTTTGTGTTTGCGTTTGTGTTTGTGTTTGTGTTTGCGTTTGTGTGAGTGTGAGTGTGTGTGTGTGTGTGAGTGTGAGAGAACATGTGACACCTTGTAGTGTTTCTCCAGGAAGTGCTGATGCTGCTGCTGAACCACCAGCTGCTGCAGGGCCTGCGGCGACTGAGGCAGAGGTGCACTCTGGGTACGGGCCAGCGGCCGATGGCGAGGCAACTTGTTGACCGTGCGCATGCCACCGGACACGCCTCTCTCTGCCGTAACCAACGGCGACTGGCTGTACATGGGGACTGGAAAAAAAAAAAAAAAAAAAGACATCCACACTACTATGTTTTCATTTCAAAGTGTTTTCAGATTAAGATTATCGGTGTTTGGCTCCATTTATGCTGTAATACGTATCCATAATAAAAACATACATGAGATAAGATAAGAATTCTTTACTGTCACACAAGTCTGTTTTGATTCAACGAAGCGTTTGGACCCGGAAACTTTATTTTGAAAGGGTGCAAACGTCAGATTTAATAGCCGGATATACATGTTGCCTGTTTTCTGCTAACACAGGATGTTTACAGTTGCTATGACAACAAGTGAACGCTGACGGTGGCATAGCATTAGGTCAACCGCCGGATCAATAAACACCGCTAAAATGACAAAAGTAAATAATCCACTGTGTGTGTGTGTGTGTGTGTGTGTGTGTACCAGCGAGCATGGCAGTCTGTTGCCTGGCCTGCTCCAGTAGTAGAACATGTTGCAGTAATGAGGAATGAGCAGAGTGAGAGCTGGTCAGCGATGACTCCACATCGTGTCCCACCCCTGCAGAGAAACATTAACGAGCCCTAAATGATGTAGTGAAGTTTGTGAAGTAATTACAGGAAATAAGTGAAAGAGAAAGAAAAGTTTTACCTGCAGGTAGAGAGGATGTGGACAGAAACTTCCCCGTCAGTGCGCCACCGCCTCGCAGCGATTGGATGGCTTGACGTTCGGCCTCTTGCTGGGAAGACAGCTTCTGGGTGGCCTAAAGAAGGAGGCGGGTGTTACCATGGTTACCAAACATGTCATTCAACTGAACCACTGGCCTTGTTCCAGTAAAAATCACGAGTGGGGAATTTATTTATTGAATAAAGTGTGTTTGCTTCTGCTACACGAGGCGGCATTACATTTTTATTTTTATTTTTCTTTTTTATTTTTTTATTTTTCTAAAAATAGAACACACAGTTGTATTTAATATTCTGTTTGAGTACTTATTCTTTTCTTTAATTTTAGATTATAATATCAGTACCATCATTTTAGGAATATCATTTTAGTACTTATTCTTTAAAAATAAAGATATATATATATATATAAACATATATATATATATATATATATATATATATACATATATAGACATATAAATAATATATATATTTTTATATATATATATATATTCATATAAATATACATATATGCTATATATGCTATTATCTGTGAACTCCGAGTTTGAGAAATCAGATTTAGTTCAGTTTCAGTGAAACAAAGGTGTATTTTAAGTGCTGTTTTAGTCAGACTGAAACAGCAGACAGGCAGTTCCAGGTCAAACACGTCCATTTAAGAAATAGGAGCTTGTCCAGCTTCATTTGTAGATTTTATTTCTTGCTAATCATAGTCAACAACAGCTCGTTTCTGTAATCTCTCAGGTCTTCAGTCATCAGGACTGGGCACGAACACTGACACATACAAACCGCTCTGTCAGTGTCAATGCCAAGCCACAGAGTGTGTGTGTGTGTGAGTGTGTGTGTTGACCCACCGTGACGTGTGTGTTCGCTGGGAGCCCCAGGGAAATGTTTGGCAGGGAAGGCGAGGTATAGAGACTCAGTGGACTCAATGTCCCATCAGCCCCCAGTGTTTGATGGAGAGATCTCAGCTGCAGAGACACACACACACACACAGAAAGGACAGAGCGGTCAGTTCCGGGCAGATTCTTAGTAATAACTAAAAAGGTGGTGTGATGGATACACATAAAACTCATCCAGGTTACCATGGCAACTGTTGTTTTGAACATTTACTAAAAGAATCTCTTTGTATTTCATGAGCATGTGACCACAGCTGTTCTGCAGACTTTACTCCTGCAGTGACTGGGATAGATAATGACGTCTGTGTAAATGTGTATTATTCACATTTATAAAGATGCATTTGCAGAAACCAAAAATAAATGTACTCACAGTTAAACTAATTAAAAAATAAATAAATAAATGTTCCAACATGCTATAACATCACCACGCTTTTAATCTTTTAATTTATTCATGTTTTTATTTATTTATTTATTTCTACATTTATTCATGAACTTGTGCATTAAAGTGTTTATTTATTTATAGTTAATTTTGGCAGATTTGTGTGTGTATGTCAATGTGTGAAGAAGATAAGTAGTTACATGATCCGATTCACAATAGAAATCATTTTACTACCTATTCTGTCACAGACAATATTATTTAGATTTCCAAGAGATACATTGTCTTCATAAACAATGAAATTACACTTTAAACATAACATTTCCGACACATAAACAAACATCGTACGTAAATCTCCCCGAAAAAGTGCTGAATCATTAAATCTACATTGAACACCAGGGAAAATATCATAGAATCATTCATTAAAAGAAAGTAAATGTTGTTTTTAAGTCCTGAATAACAACTAATACTGAAACTAAAACAGCAAAAAGACACCAGTTTCACTTATTTTAAATCATATCTAATTCTGCTTCATTATCTCATCAACTTTACGGCTTTATTCATGTTTTGCACGTTCTGTGCATAGATCTGGTTTGAGATCAAGTCAAATGATTAGCACCTACTTTAATGTGCAGTCTTTACTTTTCTTTTAACAATAGGAAATAACGCAGGGTCAAAAATGTTCAGCACACACAGGACATTGAGAATATGACGCTTGTCAGTGTTATTCAGCCTTTAGTAAATTGGGAAAAACAATCAACCTCACTACTGTATACTGTAGATAAAGACAAGACATAAACATGGAGACACCATCATCTTCGCCAATATGATGACACAACTAAACGCAGAGTGTGCTGCTGCAAAGAAAAAAGAGAAAGCGTGACTGACTATATATAGAAAACTCATTTCAAGGACACAACATGTGCAGCAAACACTGAAAATCCACTGCACACAACAGAAACAGCTTCAGAGCACCGTGAGATAAATGACCACGTATGTACAGAGTATTACAGACTTTCTTTACATCACCACATCCAAACCCCAGCGGAAACTACCACTCAGTCCCTTTATGACTCTAAATTCTGGTTCAGTTATTCATCTTTTATCTGATGCATTTTAAACATCTCTCTACTTTCTGCTACTAAACTGGCTTTACTTCTCCTATACCACACAGTGAACTGTAGGGGGCGAGCTGGCGCTGTGTGTGCATTCACCAGGAAATGAATGGACGACTGTGGACAAGGAAACCAGCCTCAGTGTGTCCGTGTGTCCGTGTTTACCTCAGTCTGAATGTTGGGGACTGATCCCGTGTTGCCGTTGGCGATAGCTGTGTTGGAACTGTTGGGACTGCTGGGACCTGAACCTGGAGCGCTATTACAGAGAGAGGACACTGGGGGAGGAACACACACACACACACACACACACACAGAGTTATTGATACAATCTAACGCGGTAGAATGAACGTGTTCTTTTACATGTGCTGTACATGTGTTACATGTTCACCTGATATCTCTATGGCTCTCTTCTTAAAGGTGCTGATGACTGTGCCGTCCTTCCTGCGGAGAAGTGGGGAGCTCCGCCTCTCCGCCACCTTCTGCTTCAACCGCGAACGCACCTTCAGGTTCGGCTCCGAGACTGGAACGAGACCACGAGACCACGAGAGAGAGGAATTATAGGATCATGTACGATGATTTGCATGATTGAGAACAGGCTCTGTCAAGCAATACTATCAGACCTGAGTGAGGGAGTGTTTGTGTGCATACAGCAGCAGAGCAGAGGCGGACGGGGGCAAGAATCTAACTCAACCAACTATGAACTGCTGAATGACTGCTGAAACGTTTGGTGGACACTTTAGCTTTAAAGTCGCTGTATCCACGTCATGGTTGTGACGTCTCCTCTATGAATGAATGAATGAATGAATGAATGAATGAATGAATGAATGAATGAATGAATTCTGTGGTAAAGACAGTAATAATACAGTGATGTTTTCATTTTAGCAGGTTAATTACAGAGGACAGAGAACAGCAGCAGCAGATGTAAATAAACATAACAACAGTTGGTCTGATTTGCATAAGTGCTGCTAAATAAGAACTAATGATGGGCTGTTGTGACGCGGGAGCGTCTCGATAACAGCAGGGGGCGACACAAAGTGTTTTCTCCTGCTGAACTTGGACAACAGTGTGAAAAGAAGACGCTTTGTGACTGCGGCGTGTTACCGTGTAACAACCGGACTTCACTACACGCACACAACACACACACAACACTGTCTTCAGCTGTGGATTCGTGAACACGTCCAATGTGATCGCACCGAATCCTATTTTGCACGTCGCTTGTCTGACGCTCTCACAAACACACTTCCATCTCCTTTTCAATCCTCAATGAACTTCATCCAATAACACGAAACAAAGACAAGTAGCACAAATAGATGCAAATACTCAAAGCTGACAGGAAGGAGTATTCAACGTGTAACTAAAAGAGTCAGCTGAAGGATAATGTGTGGTTACCATGGAGACAAATCAAACCTTTCACTGAGGCCTGAATTGAAAACGTTGCTGTTACAGCGACAGGAAACTCGAGTGTGTCTCACTTTGTAAACCGCTTACTCCCCGCACACCAAAGTCCACTGCAGCTCACAGGGCACAGGAGCAGGCGGTTTGTGTTCGTGAAATAAATCCAGGCGAAGGCTTTGAACGAGACACTCGAGCAGCAGCTCCTGTGTGTGCTGTGACGTTTGCATCGCTGACATCTCAAAAATACTGTTTAATACTGTTTTCTGTGACCTTTAGCATCAACTGATGTTTTAGTATTCTTTCTTCTTTTATTCCTGGAGCTGAAATAAGTGAAATAAGTTTGAGTCCATATTCCAAACATCACTGCACTGAGATATGCTGCATTATTTGAGCTTCTTTACCTCGAAATTCCTCAAAATAAATAAATAAATACCCCTGTGACGTAGATATATGTGTGTGGGAGTGTTTTATCTCTGCATTTAGGCTACCTCTTCACTGGTGAGTCAGAGTGAGTCATCACAGCAAGGCGGCGGGCAAACACACAGACACACACACACACACACACACCCACAGAGTCTGTGTCTCCTACCCGTCTTGCGGAGTGGGAAATCATCTTTGCTCTCGTAGTTCCCCAGCAGCGGAGGCAGTTTATACGAGGGAGGAGTTCCTGGGGTGTTACTCTGCGGAGGAGAGCTCTGCTCCAGGGAGGAGTGCTGGGCTCCCCTGCAGCAACACACACACACACACACACAGGGAGAGAGTCAGAGAGCGTGCTGGTATAAACAGCATCACATTAAAAAGTGATGGAGTGCAGCACTAAAGGTGGTTTTCTTTTACTTGAACGCCTTCATCGTGTGATAATGACGTGTTTTTGTTTCACTGATTTCTTCCAGAACATTAGTGGGAAAAGTACTAAAGGAAAAATACCAGGTAATCTACTGGAACAGCTGAAATAAAGTGGACAGATTATTTCTCCGTTATAGAGCTGTTATTACTACTATATATACTATTCTTTTAAATATATCAATTGGCCATTTCTGGATGAATGAATCACAACTTACTATACTACACTAGGACGGAAGAATTTTTAATAAATATCTAATTGTGATTATTTTGACAGGGATTGTGATTTTTTACATCATAATTCTTATTTTCATTTAAAACGATTACTGTGTGATACGTGTGCAGATCTGTGAGAAACAAAGACGTTCTCTTCACTCTGTAGAGTCCGATGTGTACAGATCAAGACCGTAATTAATCTAAAAACATATTTTAGACTGGCTTTAACAAATATTGCGCCTCCTACGACGACTGTTCAATAAACCTCAGGTGGGTCACGCTCGGCCGCGTCCATGGGAACGACTGTCCTGTCGGACGACACTCGTGCTGATGTCAGCAGAGGGGAAACTATAAATTCACCTAAAAAAAGAAGGGTGACCTACTCAGTGAGTCACATGACCAGTGTTACAGCTCTGTGATTCACCGACAGTACAACTTCCCCACTGTCAAACCTTACATGTCCAGTGTAATTCAATATATTCTCCATAAATATGCTTGTATGGTTGTTTCAAACGCAAACAAACAACAACCTCCTTTCTGGCATGTGAAGGCCACTGTAGCGGAGGAGGAGTCCTCCATTTCTTACTTAATCTGCAGTTTCACCATTAGATGTCACTAATTCCTACGTTTTGGACCTTTGAAAACCTGATATTGTTAGCAAAACATGAAGATAAAGGTGCAGTGTCACTGTAGATTCATTCAAACTTCATTTTTGGAATCGATGACAGCCCTAACATCAGCTGGTGAACCTCAGCCTTCCGTACCAACATGTAAGAGAACCTGCAGTTATCGTTCCAATGCTAAAAGAGTTCAGTAGTTAGAACTGTGTAATAAGAACAAGTGATTCTAGTTCATTTCTGCCAAATGTAAATCATTTCACCTAAATCTTACACACTGGACCTTTAAGGAATCCTGAGTCAGGTTCCTGGTGTTTACATCATGCTGACCACAGCACAGTGGTGCACACAAACTATGAATTAGCCTGGAGTTGTCATAATCCTCACCAGCCCTTTGGGGAGAAGGAATGGTTGAGTCCACCAGGACCAGGCTCTTTCTTACTGAGAAGAAACTCCTGGAGCTTCAGCTTCACCTCAGTACTGGCAATGGCACCTTCCAAAAAAACAAACACAAGCTTGCAGTCACGGAGCAGACATGTGCATGGCTCGTTAGTGACATCAGCATCAGGAGCGTGAACCTACTCTCTTTGCCTTTCTCCTTGTTCCTCAGCAGCAGCAGCTGCTGCTCCAGCCTCTGCTTCTCCTGCTCCTCGTGTCGCTGCTGCTCCAGTTTCCTCTTCTGTTCCAGCTCCTGCTGCCTCTTTGCTGCCAGCAGCTCCTGTTGTTGCTTACACACACACACACACACACTCAGTGAATGACTCTTAGTTTTTAGCTTCCTGTTCATTTTTGCAAACCCCAGGATGTCAGAATGTCTACCTTGAGGTGTTCCTGCAGCTGGACCTCGTGCTGCCTCGTCAGCACTTCGTGTTTCTTCTGGAACTCGGCAAACAGCAGCTGTTTCTGCAGCTCCTGCTGCTGCTTGAGCAGAACCAGTTCCTGCTGGAGCTGCTGCTCTCTGAGGATGGTGTCCACCGCCACTGTACCCCCAGACAGAGACACCACCCTGGGCTCTGTCCGCAGGTCCACTGGACCTCCTCCACCTCCTCCTGGGCCTTCACCTGGACCCCCACCTGACAAAACAGGTCAATCTTCATCACGCCGACTCAAGCGTTAGTGGTTTGCACAACATGTGATATGTGATATGTCACCGAGTCTCTTCTGCAGTGAACTTACATCATACTCTGTCACAGCACATTTTCTTTATTGTACAAAATAAATAAATGTACAATAATATTTGTTGAGAAGGCAGCAACCTATTCTACCCACTGTTTCAGTCATTAGTCATATCTGAAACCAATATAGATATGAGGGCTTTTCATAATTGATTAATCTGTTGATTATTTTCTCCAAACAACCAAACAATTGAGTAATTGTTTGGTCCATAAAAGTGTTTGACTGATTTCTTTGTCCTATGGAGCAAAAAACCTGGAAAATATTCACTTTTCAGAAGCTGAAAAATGACAATTACTTCATTAAGTCATTGATTAATATTCAATGTATTGAATAATCGTTGTTGCCCCAACAGATATCACAACCATTCTTCTGATAATGACATCAGTCTGACTTTTACCACGTCTGACGAGGAGTTTGTCTCTCTGATGCCACACACACACACACACACACACACACACACACACACACACACACACACACACCCACCCCTCAAAACCAGCTGCCAACAACCACAACAAACTCTGGCTTAAGTGACATCACTGAAGGGTAATTATAGGACTCCATGTTGTGTGTGTGTGTGTGTGTGTTTTCTTTTTTTAACAGAAGCAGCTTCTTAAGAACCAGACTCTGTAGTGCGTGTTTCCCTTTGAAGACTGAACTCCTTCAGGATCTCGATATGACAAAGTACAACATAATTCTTTGACCAGACTCCTGGAGATCTGATTGGTGTGATGCTTTTGTTGAACCTCCTAAGGATTATTCCCCCTAAACTCTCTGATGCATGCCTCTGATCCACTTTTAGGACCCCCAACCTCAAGGACTCTTGGAGGACTCCCTATACTCACCACCTTCTCCTCCTCCTCCTCCCCCTCCTCCTCCTCTGTGTTCGCTTGCTGCTCCTACTGGGCTCTGCATGCCCGACGGGAGGCTGCTCTTCACCTCCACCACTGCAGGACAGAGAAACAAGCAGAGAGAGGAACCGGTGATTGATTGGTGTGGAAAATGTAGTCAGGGATGCAGCAGCCTATTGCATCACTAGTGGCGCACACACACACACACACACAGACACACACACACACACTAAGGCAGTGTTATACAGATGAGCTGTGTTGGTGCTGTAATAAAGTGAGGAACACGGCGTCCCACTACCTAAAAATAGCCACGAGTCTAGCATTAGCCTTGCACTGCGTAGCACTGCCTTAGAATTACTCTAATGTTACCTTGGCTTTAGCCTAGCCTATATTCAGGGTGGCTAGGCTAAAGGGATACAGTAAAATAAAATATGTACGGTTTTAAAAATACACACGAGTTATGACCAGTGAAGCCTGATGTTTAAGAACCGACGTACTCTTGCTTTAACAAAATGGTAAAGTCAGTTAATCACGACTACGACAAACACGTTTTTTGTCAGAGAGACATTAGTCGACATCTCAGACTCTTAAAAATCAGAGATATCTGAAATCAAACATTAAATAATTTGTCATATTTTCATGTCTGTCAGTGGAATAAAAGCTTGAGGGAAATGGCTGCTGGGATCCAGTGGAGTGGACTGGGTAGTACCAGATTTTTATTAATCCATTTATACTATAATTTACCTCACCATTAGAATGTGTAAACTGTTCATCAGGAAACCTCAAAGCTTTTATTTGTTTCTTAATGACACGTGACGTGTGTAGAAACACCTGTACACCAAAAGCAGCACATCCCATTCTAATATCAATAAAACATGTATTTACTCTTATTATGAAATGATGATTATTGCAGCTAAATAGTAAAAAGCGATAAATTGAGTAATAAAATAAGCATCTGGCTGCAAAACAAACTGCCGTTGTTAAAGCGTGAGATTTACAATTTGACCGGCGCAGGAACCAGAGGGTCACAGATTTACTGCTGTCGTGCTTTATTGTCCTTTTTTCCCTCTAAATTAGACGATGATTTACAAAGGCGACATCATTTGCTATGGAAGGGGATCTAAAATTAATCGAGTGAGAAGTAGAAGCTCATTTTTCAACAGACTTCTTTTTACAACCGGCAGTGTCACCCTCTCTGGTGGCTAACTGCTATTTCCGTCCTACTTCTCGGGCTTCAGAAGACTACATCCTGTTTATATACAGTCTATAGTTAAAGCACAGCAGGATCGTGTCATCGCATCATTAAAAACCCAGCAGGGTAATAGCACGGCATGCTGTATGTTTTTGACCTGGTTCTCCGCCTCCATGAGGGAATCTTTGCCTTAAATACTAATGAAACATGAAATAAGTTCATAGAAAAATCTCATATGAAAGATTTATACGTTTATTTCTGTGAGGAATTTCCCGTGATTTGCAGAAAAGTGAAAAAAAAACACAAAGTTTTTCGAGGAGTGGAATATGTCACTGACTGTACTTCTGCTAAAATATAAGCCCGTCCATAACTTCTGCTCAGTTGTCGCTAAAGGGAAACTTTGTTAGGAAACGTTGGCGATTAAAACTTCCAAAACCAATGGAGAACATTTACATTGTCTTTTTAGCCCTGAAGGATTCAACACTAACTCAAACAGGGGTTTCAAACTCGTGGCCCCTGGGCCACATGTGGCTCTACATTCGATATCATGCAGCTCGATATCAATAACTTATAAAGCGTTATTTTTATTTTTATTTACAGACACATTTGTCATCATTAATACTTTTACTATAGATCAGTCCATATAAAGGAAAAAACTTTTATTTTGAAAAGTCATCACAAAAATATCACAATGGAATATCATGATATCGAACTGTTGCTTTTCCCCCCAAAAATTGGACTTTTCTTACACTTGACTGCCCCCTGCTGACCAGATGGTTTAAGTTGGAGACCTCACTGTCGTGAGCGGACAACACCACAGCACTGCTGCATCCCTCTGTGCTCAGCCTCCACTAGAGTCTATAATTAGTCGCTTAAAAATACTCTTGGTAACTTCTGCAGACACCGACGGTGGAAAAGAGACCATGCATGTGGTCAATTATTAAAGAGTCTGCATTAGGTCAACGACCTCTACTGACGACGTCCAAGAAGAAACGCCGCCGCTGCTGCTGCTGCTCACCAAACCGCAGGTTCAAATTTGCAAAAGTGCATGAAAAAGAGCCCAGATAAATATCAGTGGTACATTCTTCAAGTCACATGAAATTAAAGCACATTTGTTTGAATTAGACAGGATCCAGCATGTTTGGAACAGACCCGACTCTATTACTCAGCCGAAAACCACCGCAGTAACAACATAATGCCGACTGTAGGAAATATCCAATTATAAGCTCAGCTAAGCTCAATTAAGCTATTTCAATTATTTCACTATATTAAAGTGATGACTCAGGGGTTTTAAGTGAAGTTATGTGAGATACTGACACACAGTCACCACCAGTGTCTGGGAACCTGCCTCAGACGCAGGCGTTTGTGCCGCGGCACGGTTTAGGTTGTGGGTGGAGTCATGGGCATGGGCGGAGTCATCACTGCGGTGACTTTGTTTTCCATGTGACACACAAACGAGTGACTGGTGACTTGTAAAGCAGTTGTTTTCAGTGTAACTGAATCATTAGAATCACTTCATTAAAACTGTACTCAGTTCTTCCTCCATGACTGCAGCACAGACTCCGTCTGACACAGTAACTGCAGCAGGGTTTGTGACGCCGCTCGCCTAAATAAACCAGACTCCTCTAATAAATATTGAGATTTTAGACATTTCCCAGGTAACTGTTGGAGATTAACCCATGTTTTCAGGATTGTTAAGTCTTTTTAATTGAATCTACAGTTCGGCATTGTTTGGCTCGATTCTTGTGTTGGACGTCTCTTCCTGTGACGGCACTCCTCACCAGAGCAGGTACTAAAAAAAGTACCCGGTACCAGTTTAATATGCTGGTGGAAACACAACTTAAACGTGCCGAGCCGAGCCGGTGGCTCTGAAGATGTTAGATTGGGGTATTCAAATATTGCCTAGTTCTCCTTTAAAGGACACTTTTGGTGAAAATGTGTGTTTACGATATGATATGATTTTCTCCTGCTGTTTAGACTCCATGAAACTACAAGAGTATGAAGTTAGTTATGAGCTGGATAAGTCTTCTTTCTTCAGACTAACTTCACTGTGGTCTTTTTTGAAAGAGGGGGAAAAAAGCATCAGTGCCCCAGGGAAACCATCGCAGTGGAACATTTGATCAGAGGCCAGTGTTAAAGTCTGATTATCTCGCTTCTAGACAGACTTTTATGTCTGAAAAGTCAGTTTTAGGTTTAAGCTTTGTGAAGCCACTCACTCTGTAATGATTTCACTCAACAGCACACAGCGGTTGTTGATCCACAGTTGATCCTCAAACAGTAAGTTCAAATGTGTTATTCTGTCATCTCAGTGTTTGAAATCCTTTGTTTGTTTGTTTGTTTTTTGAGTGACACACATTTTCCAAAAGAGGCAGCAGTGAATCAGCAGCTCCTTCTTCTTTTTACAGACCTTGGCCTGGGAGAGTGAGCAGTTTAGAAACTGGAGTTCAAAGTTTGAGACGGCGGTCCATCACAGAGCTAAAGCAGCAAATGTTCTTCCTCTTTCAACTTCTTGCCACAGTGGGATCATTTGCCTCCATCACAACTTCTATGAACAACTTCTTTTCCTTCTGTCCGGCAGCTCCATCTTCAGCATCCTTTGTCCATCCTGCCCTTCCTCTGCATGTGACCAAACCATCTCAACCGTGACTCTTTTACTTTATTTCCAAACTGTCCAACCTGAGCTGTCCCCAGAATAATTATGCTCATTTCTAATCTAATCTCAGCATCTTCAGCTCCACCTCCTCCAGCTCTGCCTCCTGTCACTGTCTCCAAGCACATACGCTACTGTCCTGTAGACCTTTCCTTACAACATAGGTGAGCCTTTCAAGCTGGTTTCCAGTAATGGAGGTATGCTGGACCCTGAACAATCCCTTTGTCAGGGGTGTCAAATGTACGGCCCACGGGGAAGAACCGGTACACCAGAAGGTCCGATCCAGTTAGCATCAGCTGCTATGAAGTGGGGTAAATATCGTGTTGTGACGCTCACTCTTCCAGATCACCTCAGTGTCCACTACGCTGAAGATAATCCACTACAATTATGAAGTTACACATACACTCATTCCTAATTTCTGTTCTAATCTTATGTGCAAAACATCAAACAAAGGGAAAACATAGGAGTTCTTGTTGTTTCGACCTCATTCAGACTGCTCTGTATGTGGCCCCTGACACCCCTGCTTTAAACCCTACCAACACCACCAGCACTTCACAATGTGCCTTCAAGCAAAGCAGTAACCATGACGTGCCATAGTAATCTTTGCTGGATGATTAAACCACGGAATCAGGCTACTTCCTGGAAGATACCTCACACTTTCAGGATATCAATCAGGCCAGGGAGGAAATCCAATTAGGATGCAACTAATGTGCCGTCACCACCTCAAGCTGTCAATTAAAGCATGTTCTGATTGGCCAGCGCTCCTTCAGCGCCTCCCACTCTGCTTCACCTCCCACGTGGGGTCAAAGCTAACGCAGATTAGCCAGCAATCCCAGAGGATTATGATTAGTTAAAGAAGGACACTTTTCATTGTTTCTTTGCCGTCTTCAAACTTAGCCTAAGCTCCGAAGCTTGACCTCAGACGTGACAGTGAACTGTGAGGCTATGAAGGCTGTCGGCTCTGTTGTTATTTTCCCCTTAAACAGATTTGTGAGCACTCAGCTAAGTTAAATTAAGGTAAGTTAGTCACTGAGGCAGCTGCAAGAAAATGTTCAAAACCAGAAGCCCGAGAGCCAGTGTGTGTGTGTGTGTCCCTGTGTGCATGTGGACCCTCACATCTTAATAATCTAAACAAATATTCTGGCATGTCAGCGTGACGCACGTGTCCCCCCTTCCACTCCGACACACACAGTGCCTCAGTGTGTGTGTGTGTGTGTATGAGAGGCCGGTCTGTGTGAGTGTGTGTACAACAGTCTGTTTGGCAAAAGAGCCGCATTCCACAGCAGCCAGCGTCTGACGTCAAACTGAAGACATTTATAGTCTGGTAAACACACGCACGCACACACACACACACACACACACAGATGTACAGTCTGTTGAGAACGGCGGGTCGGAGGCAGCGTTTCAGTCAATCATATCGGTCCGTAACGGGCTACAGCTCAGTGCACACACAGGACCTCACACACCAGGACGGACGCAGTAAAAAAAAAGAGTGAAAGACAGAGTGTAAATCCAAATGTGTGCACTCATCAAGTCCTGGGAGAAGTTAACAAAGATAAGTGCTAATAAGACTCACTGTATCAGACGACTTCAAGGTTCAGCGGGAAGATTTGTTTGTGATGAATAATTGCACGATAACCTTTCACAGCGTCACTGTGCATCATGTGATCGAGGAAGCAACTGTTCTTCTGCACATTCCCAAACATGAGATGAAAATCCTCTGAGGTCCAAACACAAACCTTAAATCACAGCTCTGACCATCAATAATTCACATATATATTACTGTTTTCATGTGAACATGGGGATATTTACTACTAAATCTGCACATCTTTAAACTCTACATGTTATATTTATATATAATAATAAGGTTTAGCTTCACAACAAAGGGCGTAATCATCCATCGACATAAATAACAATTTACAAATTAAAATTAACTGGATACTTGCACATGAAATGTCACGATATCACTATATATGTATATGTAACTGCTATTTTAGGTCAGATAAAAGAAAAATAACACATTATTTAAATGCCTTGGCTCGTGTTTCTTAAAATCTGTCATACATCTTTTAAAGAAAACCAACATATTTTGAGTTTAAAATCTGAATTCTGAGTTTAAAGTCAGAATTATTTCTTATTTCTTTCCAGTGTGGTCCTAATCCCCTTCCGTACAGCTCCCCCCGTGTGGCAGACATTGACAGACGTTATTTGACTTTCTAATTGTTTTTTTCCACGGGGAGTGAGGGGGAGGAGTTTGTCAGGTGACTTATTCGTTTATTGGCAGTTTTTTTTGTCACTTCGAAGTCCTTGTTTGTCTTTAGAGTAAAAGATCATAACAGAGGCGGCGTCATCCGTACCCGACACTGTTCTGTGTCACTCACTGTTCCAGAAACACACTTGAGTGACAATGGTGTTACAGAGCGGCGGCTTCTTCTGTGCAGAGAGCACACAAACCCCAAAACAGCCATGTTTAATTTAGGCCTGTCTTCAACGTAATTACTCACAGCTGGCACAGCAGACCACGAGCACCTTTGTCATTTTGACCAAACACTGGGTCTAAAATAAGAAGCTGCAACTGCATGTTTCGCTAAAGTGCTAATGATGTTTTTGCTCAGATGTTTTAAAGTGAATGTAAAGCAAATGCTGAGCTTCATTCTACACGTGCTATAAAAACAGTCTCTTAGGTTCATGAAGGATTGTTTATGTGTCTCGATGACATTCCAGAGTGAATGAGATAAAAACCCTCAACAGTTTACCTGGAACTGCACCTGTGTAAACATGTAAATGTAAATGTAAACATGCCAGTCCAAAATCTCTCATCCGATACAGCCCATTCAGAAGCACATGTAAACATGTCACTAATGCCTTTGGTTAGCTAGGTGGCTAAGATGACTTTGTCCTGAAAAACACAAATAAAACGGTTTCATTTGGTAGAGTACTGCGTTTCCATTAGGAATAATCCCAAAATAACTATCCCCAACTTTTCCATTCTTTCCATTGGGTACCAGAGGGAAATGGCATGGTATAGTCAGGGTGGAGCTAGACTGGCTCCACCCACAACAGTCAGCTGATTGGGCGACAGAAACACGTCACTCCCTCGCGATCGGTGTAAATGTGTTGTGTAAACACCCGCAGTCTACGCTCATACAAAGATTTATCAGGAAGCAAAGAGCTGCTGGACGTCCTCCGGTGTTATCTGTTGTGTTCACTGTCGTCGCACCAGTACAACATCGTGCTACGCAGCCATCAGGCACAGCCCACACACAACACCACCTTCCAAGTGTTCTCAGTGGAAATGCAAGCCTGACCCAGAGCTTTACCATTCCAAACCAAACCAAGAGAGAGAGCAGGACTGCATCACAGAGTCAGTCAAGTGGATTTCCATTATTTAGCAGGACAGCGATCGTAAACATGAACATGAACATAAACATGAACATGAACATGAACATGAACATGAACATAAACATAAACATAAACATACAGCCAAAGCAACCAAGGAGCTTTGAAAGGTGAAGAGGTGGAAGATCCTTAACCGGCCAAGTCAGTCATCTGATCTCACTCTAACTCCTAACTCGGCTGCATTCCACTTGCTATAGATCAGACTCAAGGAAGAGAGACAGACAGAGACAGAGACAGAGACAGAGAGAGAGACAGAGAGAGAGAGAGACAGAGAGGACACCCAGAGCAGGAGCTGGGGCTGAGAGAGGCAGGAGTGATGCTTGCAGAGAGCATCACCAGAGAGAGAGAGAGACACACAACAGAGAGTCTGCTGAAGTCTCTAAGAGACATTGCATTTTCTGCCGCTTTATCCTCCACATGAGGGAAGTGTGGGAGCAGGAGCCAATCACAGGTGACACGGGGGGGGTAAAGGCGGGGTCACACCCTGGACAGCAAATATTCAAAAAGCTGAAATTCAAGGTTCTTTGGAAAGAATCCCCATTTTAAACAGGCTTCAGTCATTTAAGTTTAAGGAACGTTGGGAGGATTTGGAAAATATAGATTTCCCATTAACTTCAATTTTATTAATTAATTAATTTAGATTTGATTTGATTTTTCTTTGAGACGCCGCATGTAAAGTTTAAAAGTGAGCAAACCTAAAATGCATCCATACATCACATGACTTTAAATACACCCCTGATCATAAAGGACTCGCATCACAGATCAGGACCAAAGTAAGAAATGTAATTAACTTCAGTATATAAATAATAAGTAAAAAAAAACAAGTGTGTTTTCAATCACATGATTATTCCTGTTAACGTACAGGTACATTTCCCCTGAGTGCTGTGTTCCTGCTCGTCATTAGGGGGCGCTAGTGTGGATTCTGAAAGTTGGATCTGTGATTTCTTTTCTTTTGCTCAAACTCATACACAAAAACTACCCGTGCTGCTACTGCAGGGGTCTTTATTTCTGAAAGTATTACATTATTATTATAATATTCCTCCTCTGCTAAATTACAGCCGCCACTATGACGTCAGCCCTGCAAAACATTCTGAAAAAAAGAAAGAAAGAAGAAGCGAGAGAGTCACGGAGGGAGAAAGAAAAGACAGAGAGCGAGGTAAAAATAGTATAATAGCCGTGTGTACTTTAGACAAATTAGAAGCTTACAGAGACACAGAGAGAGAGGAGTCACATGTGTACTGTTGCTATAGAGACTGAGGGATCAGAAGTATTATGGGCTGGCATATTGGGTCATCATTGATACTGTCTATTGTGTTGCAATAGGTGTTACGTGTTAGACCAGTTAGACCAACAAAAATAAATAGAAACATTGTTGTATTTGTTCATCCATTTGGATGTTAATGATTCTCTGTATGTTAATTATATATATATATATATATATACACATATTTATATGTATATATATATATATATATATATAAATAAATGTGTGTGTATATATATATATATATATATATATATATATATATATATATATACACACATTTATATATATATAAATAAATGTGTGTGTATACATATATACACACATATAAATAAATGTGTGTACATATATACACACATTTGTATATATATATATCTATATATATATAGATATATATACACACATATATACAAATATATACACCTAGTATATATATTTATACCTAGTAATATAATACTGAAGCATTTCCTGTATGAAGCGTTGTATCTAGGCAAGGCAGCTTTATTTGTGGCACATCTGACACACAAGGGCAACTCCACATGCTTTAAATAATATAGATTAGAAGGTAATATATCATGATATAATATAATATGATAAAACAGAGTACAGAATAAGAATAGACGGAGAGAAAGAAAACTCAAATGTGGCATGAAATAGGATTGTGCAGCATAAAACAATCATTTAATCTTATATTGTTATTATTATTATTATTGATGAAAGAAATGCTGTGTCTACTGACGTATACGGGTGTTTTTATGAAAAGCACGCTGTGTTGCATTTTATATGTAATGTATGAAAGGGGCAAAGTGACAAAAGCCTGTTTGATT